>NC_138545.1:56230228-56232728 GCF_964234715.1 Podarcis melisellensis | reverse complement strand
GGCGGATCAATTTGCACAGTCCAAGATGGAGGAGCTCCGCAGCGGGTCGCAAAGAGACGATGAGTTCCAGTTGCGGGACGGACTCTTAACTCGCAAGGGTGCCCTCTACGTGCCTAACGACGAACTTCGCGCAAAGGTTCTGCAGCAATTGCACGACGCCCCCAGTGCGGGCCACTTCGGCAAGGAGAAGACAATAGAATTAGTGGCCAGGGACTTTTGGTGGCCCCAGATGCGGGGAGAGGTGGCGGATTACGTCGCCAGGTGTGACACCTGTCAGAGGTCCAAACCAGTACACCAGAAGCCGGCGGGATTGTTGGAACCGCTGGAAACGCCGCAGCAACCGTGGGAGAGGGTAGCACTGGACTTTGTTACTGACCTGCCCAGCTCCAGGGGCAAGACGGCGGTGCTGGTGGTTGTGGACTTGTTCACCAAGATGGCGCACTTCATTCCTTGTGCCAAGGTGGCGACGGCAGAACAGACCGCCAAACTCTTCATCGACCACGTGTTCAGAGTGCATGGACTACCGCAGTCCGTCCTGTCCGACAGGGGGCGCCAATTTGTTTCCAACTTCTGGCAGAAGCTTCTGGGTATCCTGCACGTCAAGATCAACCTAGCGTCGGCGAGACACCCACAGACCAACGGCCAAGCAGAGAGGGTCAACGCGATCATGCAGCAGTACCTGAGGTGTTACGCCAATCAGCGACCAGCAGCGTGGGTGGACTACCTGCCGATGGCTGAGTTTGCCTACAACAACACGAAGCACGCATCGACCGGGGTGACGCCGTTCTTCGCGAACAATGGCCGTCATCCCAGAACCTTTCCGAGACTTATAACGCCAGGAGAGGGGGTGCCTCAAGAGGCCGACCAGTTCGCAGCAGAGTTGCAAGAGGTGCACGAGGAGCTGCGGAGACATTTGGAGCTGGCCAAGCAGGCCTATAAGGTGCAGGCGGACAAGCACAGAAGGGCGGGAGAGGACATCCAGGTGGGGGACTGGGTATGGTTAGCGGCCCAAGCGATGCCAGCCAAGTCGTTAGCCAAGAAGAAGCTAGGACACAGGCAGCTAGGACCATACCAAGTTGAGGCTAGGATCAATCCGGTAGCATTTCGCCTGGCCCTTCCAGAAGGCTCCAGAGTGCACCCGGTCTTTCATAGGTCGGTGCTCACTCCCTACAAGGCCCCGCACAGGTTTCAAGAGTCAGAAACAGTACCAGACCCACGCAAAGGGGCACCCAAGAGGGGGGGTCGCCTAGGGCCGAACCCCTTAACGAGGTCACAGAGATACTGGACTCGAGATGGGGGGAGGAGGGGGTTGAATACTTTCTCGCCAGGGAGGGCACCCCAGCCACTGCCAATAGTTGGGTGCCGGGCTACGCGTTAGACGAACCCCTTTTGAAAGAAGAGTTCCATGCACTTTTCCCACATAGACCCATGCCAGCTGAGTACTTTGATGACTGGCTTTTCACACCCACATTGTCAGATAGCACGTTCAGGGGTTTCTCTTCCCCCGAGGAAAGAACACCAGAATCAAGCCCGCCCAGGGGATCGTGCTCGGGGGTGGACACGGAAACCCCTTATTGGTGGGAGGAGCAACCAGAGGAGGAATGGCGTAAGAGGTGGATGATGGGTCCTTGGCGGGCAGCACCAGAGGAAGTAGCAATGGAAGAAGAGACTGAGAAGCCTTTGGGTGAAGAACCCGAGTTCGAACACACATACACAGAACTGCCAGCAGAGAACATTGACGTAGACGACCTGTATCCTGAGCCTACCCCCGAAGAGCCGCAGTTTCCACAACCGGCCCCCGGCGAGCGGGAGGGGGGAAGGGGGGGCTTCGAGGGGGGGATGGATGTCAGGGTTTCAGGGAGAGAAGAGCAGATGGGGGAGGAGACAGAGAGCGAGGGGGAAGAATCCCAGAGAGATGAGGAGGAGGATGACGATGCCCAAAGGTCGTCCATGAGTCTGACCAGTGAGTCAGAGGACTCCCAAAAGGGGCCCCCCCTGGTCAGACCAAAGGGGGGACAAGGGGGAAGCAGTGAGGAGCAGGGGAGCGAAGGGAGAAGCCCCAGTGGGAGTTGGAGACAGGAGCCGGCTTCTCAGCCGGAACGGAGTGAAGGGGGTGGAGTTACCAGTGTGTCAGAGGGAGCAGAGCAAGAAAGAGACAGGGGAAGGAGATCGGAGCAGGGCGCTCAGCCGGAAGGGGTGGAGAGCAGCACCGGGAGCAGTGTAGCGGTCGAGAGAAAGGTCAGAAGCAACGTACGCGCGCCAAGTTCAAATGTAGAGGCGCGCGGAAGTGAGGAGAGCCCTGGGGAGGAGCCCGGCCCCAAAGCGAGAAGGAGGGGGGCAGAGGCGTCAGAGGATTCAGCCTCGGGCGAGTCCCGGCGAGGGGGAACCCAGGGGGGCAGAAAGACCCTGCGGAAAAGGAAGGAGAGGAAGAGGTGGTCCAGGACTAGCCTCTTAAATTGGTGCCTCGGCGGGACAGATTCAGAGGGGACTTCAGCGGTCT